>NW_026706891.1:452500-457500 GCF_024137745.1 Phymastichus coffea
AGCGTCCGGCGTCCGTTTAGCACGAACTGTGGAAATAGCAACGCGTTAGTGACTCTCCATAAAGCGGACTCGATTACCTATAACAGATGGAAAATAGTTGGTGGTAATGCTCATTATGTGAGAAGTAGGCTAATGCCACGAGCTCACACCGCTGCTGTGGGTACACTCACTCGGGAGCAGGCCGAGATCTAGTCGGGTAGAACGAGCAAACAGGAGTGTTAGAAGGGATGGAGGGGGGGACTCCTTGACCACAACAGCAAATGCAATGCGCCTGCACTTAACACTCTTCTGTTCATGAGGGACAATGCGCGTGAATTCCGTACAACTGGCAAGTCCTGGCTCGAAACGTCGTGCGCGGCGAGTCACTCGTAAATCCAGCAAGTCCCTGGCTCGAAACATCGTGCGCGGCGAATAACTTGCAAATCCGGCAAGTCCCTGGCTCGAAACGTCGTGCGCGGCAAGTCACTCGTAAATCCAGCAAGTCCCTGGCTCGAAACATCGTGCGCGGCGAATAACTTGCAAATCCGGCAAGTCCCTGGCTCGAAACGTCGTGCGCGGCGAGTCACTTGTAAAACTAGCAATCCCCTGGCTCGAAACGTCGTGCGCGGCGAGTCACTTGTAAATCCAGCAAGTCCCTGGCTCGAAACGTCGTGCGCGGCGACTAACTTGCAAATCCGGCAAGTCCCTGGCTTGAAACGTCGTGCGCGGCAAGTCACTTGTAAATCTAGCAATCCCCTGGCTAGAAACGTCGTGCGCGGCGAGTCACTTGTAAATCCAGCAAGTCCCTGGCTCGAAACGTCGTGCGCGGCGACTAACTTGCAAATCCGGCAAGTCCCTGGCTCGAAACGTCGTGCGCGGCGAGTCACTTGTAAAACTAGCAATCCCCTGGCTCGAAACGTCGTGCGCGGCGAGTCACTTGTAAATCCAGCAAGTCCCTGGCTCGAAACGTCGTGCGCGGCGACTAACTTGCAAATCCGGCAAGTCCCTGGCTCGAAACGTCGTGCGCGGCGAGTCACTTGTAAATCTAGCAATCCCCTGGCTCGAAACGTCGGGCGCGGCGAGTCACTCGTAAATCCGGCAAGTCCTTGCCTCGAAACGTCGTGCGCGGCGAGTCACTCGTAAAACTAGCAATCCCATCGCTCGAAACGTCGTGCGCGGCGAGTCACTCGTGAAACTAGCAATCCCCTCGCTCGAAACGTCGTGCGCGGCGACTAACTTGTAAATCTAGCAATCCCCTGGCTCGAAACGTCGTGCGCGGCGAGTAACTTGCAAATCCGGCAAGTCCCTACCTCGAAACGTCGTGCGCGGCGAGTCACTCGTAAATCCGGCAAGTCCCTGGCTCGAAACGTCGTGCGCGGCGAGTCACTCGTAAAACTAGCAATCCCCTGGCTCGAAACGTCGTGCGCGGCGAGTCACTCGTAAATCCGGCAAGTCCTTGCCTCGAAACGTCGTGCGCGGCGAGTCACTCGTAAAACTAGCAATCCCATCGCTCGAAACGTCGTGCGCGGCGAGTCACTCGTAAAACTAGCAATCCCCTGGCTCGAAATGTCGTACGCGGCGAATCACTCGTAAATCCGGCAAGTCCCTGGCTCGAAACGTCGTGCGCGGCGACTAACTTGCAAATCCGGCAAGTCCCTGGCTCGAAACGTCGTGCGCGGCGAGTCACTTGTAAAACTAGCAATCCCCTGGCTCGAAACGTCGTGCGCGGGGAGTCACTTGTAAATCCAGCAAGTCCCTGGCTCGAAACGTCGTGCGCGGCGACTAACTTGCAAATCCGGCAAGTCCCTGGCTCGAAACGTCGTGCGCGGCGAGTCACTTGTAAATCTAGCAATCCCCTGGCTCGAAACGTCGGGCGCGGCGAGTCACTCGTAAATCCGGCAAGTCCCTGGCTCGAAACGTCGTGTGCGGCGAGTCACTTGTAAATCTAGCAATCCCCTGGCTCGAAACGTCGTGCGCGGCGAGTCACTCGTGAAACTAGCAATCCCCTCGCTCGAAACGTCGTGCGCGGCGACTAACTTGTAAATCTAGCAATCCCCTGGCTCGAAACGTCGTGCGCGGCGAGTAACTTGCAAATCCGGCAAGTCCCTACCTCGAAACGTCGTGCGCGGCGAGTCACTCGTAAATCCGGCAAGTCCCTGGCTCGAAACGTCGTGCGCGGCGAGTCACTCGTAAAACTAGCAATCCCCTGGCTCGAAACGTCGTGCGCGGCGACTAACTTGTAAATCTAGCAATCCCCTGGCTCGAAACATCGTGCGCGGCGAGTAACTTGCAAATCCGGCAAGTCCCTACCTCGAAACGTCGTGCGCGGCGAGTCACTCGTAAATCCGGCAAGTCCCTGGCTCGAAACGTCGTGCGCGGCGAGTCACTCGTAAAACTAGCAATCCCCTGGCTCGAAACGTCGTGCGCGGCGAGTCACTCGTAAATCCGGCAAGTCCTTGCCTCGAAACGTCGTGCGCGGCGAGTCACTCGTAAAACTAGCAATCCCATCGCTCGAAACGTCGTGCGCGGCGAGTCACTCGTAAAACTAGCAATCCCCTGGCTCGAAATGTCGTGCGCGGCGAATCACTCGTAAATCCGGCAAGTCCCTGGCTTGAAACGTCGTGCGCGGCAAGTCACTTGTAAATCTAGCAATCCCCTGGCTAGAAACGTCGTGCGCGGCGAGTCACTTGTAAATCCAGCAAGTCCCTGGCTCGAAACGTCGTGCGCGGCGACTAACTTGCAAATCCGGCAAGTCCCTGGCTCGAAACGTCGTGCGCGGCGAGTCACTTGTAAAACTAGCAATCCCCTGGCTCGAAACGTCGTGCGCGGCGAGTCACTTGTGAATACAGCAAGTCCCTGGCCTGAAACATCGTGCGCGGCGAATAACTTGCAAATCCGGCAAGTCCCTGGCTCGAAACGTCGTGCGCGGCGAGTCACTTGTAAAACTAGCAATCCCCTGGCTCGAAACGTCGTGCGCGGCGAGTCACTTGTAAATCCAGCAAGTCCCTGGCTCGAAACGTCGTGCGCGGCGACTAACTTGCAAATCCGGCAAGTCCCTGGCTCGAAACGTCGTGCGCGGCGAGTCACTTGTAAATCTAGCAATCCCCTGGCTCGAAACGTCGGGCGCGGCGAGTCACTCGTAAATCCGGCAAGTCCTTGCCTCGAAACGTCGTGCGCGGCGAGTCACTCGTAAAACTAGCAATCCCATCGCTCGAAACGTCGTGCGCGGCGAGTCACTCGTGAAACTAGCAATCCCCTCGCTCGAAACGTCGTGCGCGGCGACTAACTTGTAAATCTAGCAATCCCCTGGCTCGAAACGTCGTGCGCGGCGAGTAACTTGCAAATCCGGCAAGTCCCTACCTCGAAACGTCGTGCGCGGCGAGTCACTCGTAAATCCGGCAAGTCCCTGGCTCGAAACGTCGTGCGCGGCGAGTCACTCGTAAAACTAGCAATCCCCTGGCTCGAAATGTCGTACGCGGCGAATCACTCGTAAATCCGGCAAGTCCCTGGCTCGAAACGTCGTGCGCGGCGACTAACTTGCAAATCCGGCAAGTCCCTGGCTCGAAACGTCGTGCGCGGCGAGTCACTTGTAAAACTAGCAATCCCCTGGCTCGAAACGTCGTGCGCGGCGAGTCACTTGTAAATCCAGCAAGTCCCTGGCTCGAAACGTCGTGCGCGGCGACTAACTTGCAAATCCGGCAAGTCCCTGGCTCGAAACGTCGTGCGCGGCGAGTCACTTGTAAATCTAGCAATCCCCTGGCTCGAAACGTCGGGCGCGGCGAGTCACTCGTAAATCCGGCAAGTCCCTGGCTCGAAACGTCGTGTGCGGCGAGTCACTTGTAAATCTAGCAATCCCCTGGCTCGAAACGTCGTGCGCGGCGAGTCACTCGTGAAACTAGCAATCCCCTCGCTCGAAACGTCGTGCGCGGCGACTAACTTGTAAATCTAGCAATCCCCTGGCTCGAAACGTCGTGCGCGGCGAGTAACTTGCAAATCCGGCAAGTCCCTACCTCGAAACGTCGTGCGCGGCGAGTCACTCGTAAATCCGGCAAGTCCCTGGCTCGAAACGTCGTGCGCGGCGAGTCACTCGTAAAACTAGCAATCCCCTGGCTCGAAACGTCGTGCGCGGCGACTAACTTGTAAATCTAGCAATCCCCTGGCTCGAAACGTCGTGCGCGGCGAGTAACTTGCAAATCCGGCAAGTCCCTACCTCGAAACGTCGTGCGCGGCGAGTCACTCGTAAATCCGGCAAGTCCCTGGCTCGAAACGTCGTGCGCGGCGAGTCACTCGTAAAACTAGCAATCCCCTGGCTCGAAACGTCGTGCGCGGCGAGTCACTCGTAAATCCGGCAAGTCCTTGCCTCGAAACGTCGTGCGCGGCGAGTCACTCGTAAAACTAGCAATCCCATCGCTCGAAACGTCGTGCGCGGCGAGTCACTTGTAAAACTAGCAATCCCCTGGCTCGAAACGTCGTGCGCGGCGAGTCACTTGTAAATCCAGCAAGTCCCTGGCTCGAAACGTCGTGCGCGGCGACTAACTTGCAAATCCGGCAAGTCCCTGGCTCGAAACGTCGTGCGCGGCGAGTCACTTGTAAATCTAGCAATCCCCTGGCTCGAAACGTCGGGCGCGGCGAGTCACTCGTAAATCCGGCAAGTCCCTGGCTCGAAACGTCGTGTGCGGCGAGTCACTTGTAAATCTAGCAATCCCCTGGCTCGAAACGTCGTGCGCGGCGAGTCACTCGTGAAACTAGCAATCCCCTCGCTCGAAACGTCGTGCGCGGCGACTAACTTGTAAATCTAGCAATCCCCTGGCTCGAAACGTCGTGCGCGGCGAGTAACTTGCAAATCCGGCAAGTCCCTACCTCGAAACGTCGTGCGCGGCGAGTCACTCGTAAATCCGGCAAGTCCCTGGCTCGAAACGTCGTGCGCGGCGAGTCACTCGTAAAACTAGCAATCCCCTGGCTCGAAACGTCGTGCGCGGCGACTAACTTGTAAATCTAGCAATCCCCTGGCTCGAAACGTC
>NW_026706891.1:465000-475000 GCF_024137745.1 Phymastichus coffea
GGAATTTCCAGTAGTATATTTCTACCTTTCTCAAATGAGCTACAACAACAGTAATGCCTCGGAGGCGCCTGGGGTGGGTGCTGTGCGGAGACGCGCAAATCCCGCGGTCCGAGCCCCAGCCGTCGGGGAGTTTAACCCACATGGCAGGACCACAGAAAGGTGGCCGATCATGGAAAAGTCCATCCATAAGATCGGAGTACCATTCGGGGCACCAACATCTTGCCCCGAATGTTTAAGAGCTGGCTCGGCTCGTCTATACATCAAACCACAGGAACTTGCATGGCATATAGACGAGCAGCACCTGAACGTGAAAGCTAAATGGGAATGTTCAAGGTGCGCAGCCGTGTTTGACAGATGTCACGGCTGGATTGTTCACTGGTCGAGGTGCAAGGACACGAGTGAACAAGAAAGTATAACACACGCTTTTCGCTGTACGGTTTGTGAAAAGTCTTTCAAAACCAAAAGCGGCCTGTCGCAACATGAGCGACATGAGCACCCCGAGCTTCGCAATGCCAAGCGGGTGGCAGAGGCGAGCAAAGAACACAAACCAAAGGGGGCTCCCAAGAGTAAATGGTCGAATAGAGAAATTCGCAGACTGTACCGGTTGAATGCGGTGTATAAAGACAGGCCTTATCCTAATAAGGCCATCGAGGAACATATGCCCTCGAAAACGAATAGACAGATCGGCGAAAAACGTCGAGAACTTGACAAAGTTGTCGCAGAAATGATGCGACAAGTGACATGGTATGAGGGAGAAGGCAGTGAGACCGAGTGGATGGACTCTGAGGATGAGTCAGAGGGAGCAGTAGGGCCTTCACAGGCGTTACAAGAGATACCCCCTGTGAACTTAGTTCCACTCCGTCCGCAGATCAATCAAGAGGAACACACAGTTAATAACAGCTATTCGGAAGAACAGTTGCCGATGCCTTCTTGTACCAATGACGTAGTAGAGGTCGCAAATGAGGGCGACAATGTAGAAAATAGTATACCTTCGATAGACGCCATCGCTAATGTCCAGCTAAGCGACGACTCTTCAGTCGCAGAAGAGTTTTTCGATACGGTTGAGATGTTGTCCGATGCGGAGGTACTGGAAGAACCCACGGAGTGGGTTGAGGCTCTACGAAGCAAGATACTATCAGTCGAACAAGTTCCGCCTTCTTGGGAACTAATAATGTCCAAAATTAAAGAGTTATCGGCGAGTCGTATCATAACCAGCGACGAGATCGATGCTCTTTATGATAGTATCGAAAAGAACTTAACGCCTACGGACAGCGTGGAGCAAGCAAAGGAAAGACGTCAAAATAGTTGTCGAAGAAAAGTGACGAATCGACGACGAAATCATGGACGAAGGCGAGCGAATGCGAAAACTCGCCCAAATAGGACCGACAAGCGCAGATATGCCTATAGTCGGTGTCAGGACCTATACGACAATGATCCGAAGAAGTTAGCGGACATTGTCGTGCAGAATGATTTCTCATTGCTGCAGAAGGAGAAGCCACCTGCATCAGTAGCAGTAAAGGAACTGTACAGAAGGCTCTGGGATGTGACCGGCCCAGCAAATGTCGATCAAATCTACCTACCGACGAGGATCGAAACAGCTACGTCTTTGGAGCGTATGTTTGTGCCTATTACTGATATGGAGGTGACTAGAAAGTTAAAGTCGACAAACAACTCGACCGCAGCGGGTCCTGATGGGATCACTAAAAGTGATCTCATGAAAAAGGGAGTAGCAATTGTTCTAGCCAAGTTCTTCAATCTATTACTACTAAGTGGACGTTACCCGAAGGCTTGGTCCCGCAATAGGACGACGCTAATCCCAAAAGCCGGAAAAGATTTAGCAGAGGTAAAGAATTGGCGACCGATTACTATCAGTTCGCTTAATTCTCGACTCTTCTCATCTATGTTAGATAGGAGAATTCGGTCGGTTATTACGCAGACCGATCGACAGAGAGGTTTCATAGATGAAAATGGTTGCTATGCTAACGTCAATATTCTGGGAACAGCTATTCAGTTGGCAAAGACAAAGGATGCTACATTTAGTGTGGATGATGTAGCGAAGGCGTTTGATACCGTTCCTCACTCTGCGATTGTTCCGGCACTAATGAGGAAAGGCATACATCGCCTAGCAGCCGAGTACATAGGCAGCATGTACGAAGAGTGCTTCACGGAAATCAAAACTGACGGAGAACCCGTGAAGATTAAATTGCGACGAGGAGTTAAACAGGGCGATCCGATATCCCCTTTGCTGTTCTGCTTGTGCATAGAGCCTTTAGTTGATAAAATACAGGTAGAAAGCAGGGGTATCACAATAGGAGACAAAAAGCTAGCAGCAGCGGCATTCGCAGATGACTTAGTCACTGTTGCAAAGGATGGCGCTGAGGCTGCGGCTCAGATGAGGACTGCCACTGAGTTTTTCAAAAGCCTAGGCATGGAAATAGCTCTAAGTAAATGCGTGGCTTTTGAAATCAAACCCCTCCCGGGTAAGACTTATTGCGTAAAAGACCCGGATTTGAGGATTGACGGAGTGAAAATCCCTTCGGCAACAGCAGATCAAATTATTAAGTATCTCGGTACAAGTATCACACCATGGAGAGGACTGATACAAGGCTTCGAACATGAAGCCTTTGAAGAATTGATACATCGTGCTAGATTGCTGCCGTTAAAGCCGATGCAGAAAATCGATTTACTTAATAAGTATCTGTTGCCGAAATTCGTTTACGGACTAATCATGAGTCCACCCTCCATGACGGCTCTTGAAGCGATCGATTCCGTCATTAGATCAAACTACAAACGAATGCTGCACATAAGCGACAAGATAAGTACCGCTTATATGTATACGCCCAGGAAATATAGCGGACTTGGTTTGATCAACATAAAGTCGATGGTATTAATAGCGGCTCTAAGGAATGGTTTGAAGGCAATAGAGTCGCGAGATACCTTAACACGTCGAGTGATGGAAACAAATCGCATGCAGAAGAAGTTAGCCGGCTACGCAAAGGGCTTGGGTCTAGCATGGCCACTTACGTTAGAAGAGCTAGACCAAGCAAAACAAAGAATCAAGAGGAGCTACCTACAGACTTGGGCCAATCTACCGTCTCAAGGACAAGGTGCCTTAGACTTCAAGTCTCCACTAGGAAATGCGTGGCTGACTGATAATACTCTGCTGAAGCATTCGAGAATAGCCAACGCTATCTCGTTGCGAACGAATACATATCCGACAAGGATGTGTATGAAAAGATTTCTGGGCATGCAGAACGAGAACTTTGACACCAGTTGTAGAAGATGCAAAGTTCGATTTGAGACCTTAGGACATATACTGGGGGAATGTACCTCTACCAAGGACCAACGAATTCATCGTCACGATGAAATCAAAGAGATGATAGCCACCAAGCTGGAGAAGAACAGTAGTGCTGTGTTTGTCGAGCAAATGTTCGAAAATCAGGGTCAGAGATATAGACCGGACCTCGTCGTCAAAGCGAATGATGGAAAAGCCTATATTCTCGATGTTACTCTTCGCTATGAGAACAGATCGTTTCTCAAAGCGGCTGCGAAAGAGAAGATCGACAAATACGGTAATATCAAGAGTGTAGTAATGAACACTCTAGGTGCGTCATCAGTGGAGATCGTCCCGCTAGTGTATGGCTCGAGAGGAGCGTTGCCGGAGGCAACTATTACGTCCCTGAAGAGACTAGGGTTCAGTAAATCTGAACTAATAACGATGTCACTGATAGCGCTACGTAGTTCTATTGAAATGTTAAATACTTTCATGGACTATGGCGCAGATAGATAAAATCATCAATATCAGGCGACGGATAAGAAAACAATTGGTTAGGGTAGCTAAGTATTGAGTTACTTAGTGGAATCTTAGAATTGACTAGAGCGTTGCTAAGTATACATAAATTACTTAGCAGAAGAAAGAAAAATGTTATTTATTTTGTTGTTGCGTGTGCTCTTGCAGGTCTGCACTGCGATAAGAGCAATTAGCCCAGAAGCAGTGTGGGAGATCGGAGGTGAGCTAGGTACTCAAGCTTCGAGGGATACGGAAGTGATTCCCGCCACCGGTCATCGGGCCGATCTCTCTGCGACTATCTGCTTGGTGCGAGTCGTATCCTGCTAATTAAGTAGGTGCGGCGCGGAGCCGGGGCCATGGAATCCATGGCTTGCGGGGCGGACACCTTCTCGACGGTTTTCCCTGAGAGTCCAACACTAGGACTGCTAAGATCCGCTTGTGAAAACACTCCGTGACTAATTTTTCCAGACGTTTTGCAGAGCCTTGGCTGTGGATGGGACGATGGGAATCCCATTCACGTTGTTAAGTTTTATCATTTTAGTGTTTATTAATTGTTAAAGTTTTATAGTTTAATTTTGTTTTACCTTTGTTCTTTCTTGTTAAGTTTTAAAATCACCCCCGATTCGTACTGGGGAAGTACGTCCGAGCCACTTGGGCTCGTTGACGCAGGGAGTAGCCAAATGCCTCGTCATCTAATTAGTGACGCGCATGAATGGATTAACAAGATTCCCACTGTCCCTATCTACCCGAATAACGGATACCCACCAGCGTGAGCGGGGATGACCGAAACGCAATGGGGAGACATACCACGGCACGTCGAAGCGATGGACCTGTGAGTCGTGGGAGAAATCCCTTAATACAGGAACGCAGGGTGGGATGTATTTTGAACGCGAGCCCAGGAGGGAAGGCTTAGTTGGTTGATCGTCTCAGGAATCTTCCTCTGGCTGTCCTGGCTGAGTCTCTCCTCTGACATCCCAATTTAGGGTTGGCCTTTGCGGGGTAGTGGTACCAGGTCAAGCAAATCTCGTAAGATTTGTATGCTGCGTGCTTCCGACGCAGTAGACGTTGGGGCAACTAGAGTCCCGTCGCGCCCAAACCGAGGGTCAAACCTTTAGTTCCGCTCTCCTTGAGCGTCGAACCGTGAAAAGATCGGTACTCCTTCCGAGGAGGTCGCCGCCTTAGATTAAAAAGGTTTCGACTCGCTGAGTCGCGCCATGGATGTCGTAGCAAACTTGACTTCCGGATCTCCAAAATGTTTGAAAGCGAAGGAGTGAAAGACAGTGGGCTATGCCAACCTGATTGGTGCCCAGAGAGAAGGGTGGTAATGTTTGATTACGCTGTGCCACCCTCAAATCGGAAAAGTGTGAAACAACGCATATACTAGCTGTCCCTATCTACCAGTCTTGCTTGGGCAGCCGTAGTGGACGGACGTGTTTTGAGAGCTCTCTGCGCTCCCTTCTCCGTGCGTATATCAGGTGTGCTTAGTAATACAGTTTGATTACGTTATAGATATTATTGTAATTGTATAACAGTCCTTATAAGGATAGTTATCAATAATTGTAATTATTGTTTATAATTAATAGTTCTATTGATTAGTGTTTTATTATAAAACAATTTAGTCCGCGCCGGGTTTAATATATATAGTGAGTGAAGTAATCAGCGGTTAATCAATTGATTATTTAATTGATTAACTATTTAATTAATTAAGTGCGTGAAAGTGCTGGTAGGAAGTGATCTCCCACCCTTTCCCACCCACCCATTCACCCACTTACCAACCCCCACCCCCCTTCATCACCCAACCACTGTTCCACCCTCATCACCGATCCACCCTCACGTAACACCCACCCACCCACCCACCTCCCCCTGGGTTCCCCCCCCCCCGGAATTTTTCACTCTGGGGGGTCCCCCGGGTTTTCCCCTGGGGTTTCCCCAGTCCTTCCCTGGGGTTTTCCCCAGGCTTTCCCCGGGGTTTCCCCCCCGGTCGTCCCTGGGTTTTCCCCGGGCCTTTCATGGCTTTTCCCAGTAGTGGTAAGCTGCAGTTTTACTGCGGCTCTCTAGTGGCTGCTTGCCGTTTTTGAGGCTGCCGGTGCGTCATCATGGGAGGCAAAAAAGGTAAGAGTAAGATTAAGAAGAGTGAGTTTCTTGAGGGAATAAGTTCGGATAGCGACTCGTCGGTCGATATGGAAGTTAGGAGGAAAACGGAGCGTGCGAGATCCCGCTCTAGGTCGAACTCTATCCGCAGTACGCGTTCGCGATCGCGGTCAGTTATTACGAAGGCTAACCGATTTGAGCAACTAGCTAGTATGGAAGTAGATAGTATGAATGATAGAAGAACGATAGCAGGGGTTAAGCGTAAGAAGGTAGATAGCGAAAAGGGTAGCCTAAGTAGTAAAAAAGTGCGTAGCGAGGATAAACATGCTGAGTTGCTAACAGTAGGGAATGAACTCAGGAGTTTTCTACTGAACGAGGCCAATAAGATTAGCAAGTCTGCGACTGAGAAAGTACTGAATTCTCTCGCATTCTACGAGGAGCTCATTAATAAGCTGATGTGTGAGAATGTATCACTGGAAGGTAGACTTCAGGAGTGTATCGAGTCGCGAAATAGTAATCAAACGTTACTACCGTCAGTAGGTGGTGCATCGACGATGCTAGGGTTAGCGGCTCGACAGTCGGTAATGCAATCGATGGGTGGGCCGAAAGGGGCCAATGGCGCTCAGCAACCGATAGGTCAGCTCCCTCCCTTACCGGTTGTCCGACCGAATTACGCGCTAGTTGTGAAAAGTAGCTCGGGCGCTAAAGACAAGAATGTATTAGCTAATGTTAAGAAGGCGATGAACGAGTTTCCTAGCATGAAGGTGCAACAACTTACTGAGGTTAAAAGTGGAGGTGTCTTAATTAAAACGGCGAGCGAAGAAGAAAAGAAGAAGTTAATGAAGTGCGGAGGTTTTGCGAATGCGGGATTGGTCGTAGAAGAACCTAAGAAGCAAGATCCTAGAATGATAGTATATGATGTACCATCAAAGTGGGACGACAACTCGTTGATGAGAGAGCTGCACACGCGCAACTTCAATAACGTTGAGCGTAAGGACTTCCTCAGCAAGGTCCGCGTAGCCGGGCGTACTGGCAGAAGAGACAAGGAAGTTTGCAATATTATTTTAGAGGTCGAAGGTTCTATTAGGATGAAACTACTAGAAGATAGAAGAGTATTTATCGAATATAGTGCGCACAATGTCAGAGATTATATACACGTGAATAGATGTTATGCGTGTAGCTCCTACGATCATATCTTGCGCAATTGTAAAGCGAAAAGGTTGTGTCACAAATGTGGCACAGCTGGGCATGATGCAAAGGAATGTAAGAATGCAGCGAATTGTAATTATTGTCGCGATCGGGGGTGTGACGCAAATCACGCGGCGACTTCGACTATGTGTCCTGGGTACCAAATCAGGCTTTCTCAGTTACGCGCTAGAATTACATACGAGTAATGGCTTCAGGAGAAATCCGAATCCTGCAGTTAAATTGTCAAAGGATGCTAGACGTTAATCAGGATTTGAGTGTGTGTGGGACGAATGAGAATATAGATGTATGTTTGTTACAAGAACCGTATGTGCGAAGCAACAGATTGATAGGTGTGCCGTTAGATTGGAGGGTATTCATCAGTAAGAAAAGCACAGCCGCCGTGACTGTCTTTGACCCTACAATTACTTGTATAAGAAGAGAAAATGTCGAATGCGAAGATAGTGTATGCGTATGTATGAAAGGTAGTTTCGGAGAGATTTATTTCATCTCATTGTACTGCGTATATAATAGGGGAATAAATTATTATATTCCGTATTTAGAATTGGTATGTGAGAAATTGTGCGATAACGAATTTATCATAGGTTTGGACGCGAACGCCTCCAGTCCCCTCTGGTTTAGCAAGAATGCCGACCGCGGTCAGGAAAATGCGAAACAGGGGAGAATTTTATCAGAATGGATGCTTGCGAATAGATGGAATTTACGGATTTTGAACGAGCCTAGTGATAGTTTCACTTTTAGCGGTGCGATGGGTGACAGCGATATCGATATGACGATCACTAACATCAAGCGCAAGGACTGTATGTATGACTGGCAGGTGAAAGATGAATGGGGTGTGAGCGATCATAATGCTATTTTTATAAAAATGAAGTATGATGTGTGTGAAAGCCGTGGTTTACGACTGAACAAATGGAATGAGAAAAATGTTGAATGGGAAATATATGAGAAAGCGTTGAGTGAACGGGCACAGGCTTTCGGGTACGATCATTTCCTTAGTATAGGTGTGAATGAGAAAGTGAAAACGCTTACTGCATGGATCACCGAGAGCAATGACGAATGTATGAAACGTGTTAATGTAAGGCGTAGCAAAAATATAAGGTGGTGGAATGCTGAGCTGGAGCGAATGAAAGGCGAAAATGGGAGATTGCGACGACGGTACCAGAAAGCACGTAGGCGTAACGATGGGCGGGCACGAGAGTTTTGGAGCGATTGGAAAAAACACGCGAAATCATATAAAGTATGCATGAAAGAAGCGAAAGAAGCAAATTGGCATGAATATGTGAGTATGGACGCAAGGGATCCTTGGGGAAGTGTGTACAGGATTTGCCGTCGTGCAAATCGTGATTACAACACTTTAGCAAGTTTGCAGTCAAGCGATGGTTTCACTTCCAACTGGAAGGAAACAGTAAACGTTCTTCTGAATGTGTTCTTCACGAACGACGATCGCGAAAGTACTGTAGAGACGTACAGGGAGCCTGTGAGCGCTGAATGCGAGTACGCGTATGAGGAGATTGACGTGGCATTTCGAAAGCTAAGACAACGTAAAGCCCCGGGGCTTGACGGTTTTACTGGCGCGATGTGCAAGCATGTATGGAATGCGATACCGCTGTATGCTAAATCATTATTTGAAGACTGCTAGAGGAATGGATGTTTTCCGCGTGAATGGAGGAAAGCAAGAGTAATTGCGCTGTTAAAGCCGGACAAGGATAAGTCGAAAGCGGGCTCTTATAGGCCGATTAGTCTACTTTGCTCAATGAGTAAGGTGCTGGAACGTTTAATGGTTGAGAGGCTTATACACTGTATGAGAGATAAATGGAATGAGAGGCAATTTGGTTTTATGAATGGTAAATGTACGGAAGATGCTTGGGCATATTTTAAAAAATGTGTGAGTGAATGTAAAAGTAAATATGTCTGTGGGGTTTTTGTCGACTTTAAGAGCGCATTTAGTAATCTTGGATGGAACAATGTAATGCAAGCACTGCGTGATTGTGGGTGTACGAGTGGAGACATAAGTCTATGGGCTGATTACTTTAAAGATAGGGAAGTATGCATGGAGAATGTATTTGAGGTTGTGTGGAAGGTAATAAATAAAGGATGTCCTCAGGGCTCAATCGCGGGGCCGTACTTGTGGAATTTATGTATGAATGTACTGTTAAATTCACTTACTATAGCAATGGTGAAATTTGCAGCTCATGCTGATGACTTAGTAATGATTGTTGAAGGGAATAGCAGGAGGGAACTAGAGGGAAAAATTTGTGAATGTATGAGCATTACGCGAAGTTGGGGTAGAGAGGTAGGTGTCGAGGTTGCTGACGAGAAAACGGTCGTAATGATGTTAGTTGGTAAACTAAATGTAAAAAATAGGAGTATCAAATTATTGCATGAAGGGGTGATATCAAAAATTAAGTATGTAAGCGAAGTTAAATATCTCGGTATCCGAATGTCTGAGCGAATGAATTTTGGTGTGCATGTGAAGAGTATCCGAAAGAGAGTATTAAACAGTCTTGGTGCTCTAAGGCGAGTTCTTAGGAAAGATTGGGGAGTTTCCCGCAGAACGTCTGATGTGTGGATGAAAGGACTTTTCTCAGCTTGCGCTATGTATGGAACGAGTGTCTGGTATAATATATTGAAGCAAAATCAGTATCGCGACGAGATGAATAGAGTTATGAGATGCGTGATGTATGCGAGTTTGCGAGTATGTAGAACAGTCTCAACGGAAGCTATGCAAGTCTTACTTGGATGGTTACCGTGGGACTTGGCGTGTATCTTGAGAGCGACTGTTACCATCGTTAAAAGAGGTTATGGTCTGAACGACAGCGATATAATCAATAATTTGGATGTCGAGAATGAGGGTGCGGAGAATGCGTGCAAGTTAGCTAGAATACGTGTGTATAATGAATGGCAGCAGAGATG